>NC_141691.1:1504385780-1504400780 GCF_964263255.1 Lissotriton vulgaris
TCTGTGACAGCGTCCCGGTTAGCGCCCCGGTTCGCGTACCAGATGCGTAACGGAACTTCGCGAGGAGAAGCGGATTGGCTATCCGGTGACTCTCAACATTCTAAACAGTCCGGAGCGGCCGCCATCTTGTCTCTCGGTAGGATCGAGAGACAAGAGGTGGAAATAAACGTAGGGGGAAATGAATGAAAGGGGCAAGGTACACCCCTCCTGACCCCCTAGGATTGATGTGGGGGCTATTAAAGGGCCCCACGGGGCAAAAAAATAAAATAATTTCTTTTTCGATTTTTCGCGGTGGAAGCGCTACCCGGTACGCGAACCGGGTATCTCACCGGTAGCGTAACGGGAGTCCGCCATCTTGTGTTTCAGACGAATTTAGTCACAAGATGGAGGATAAACATTGTTGGGAATGGGTATAAGGGGGCACGGGAGACATATCCTGACCCCCTAGGTTTTCTGAGGGTGGCTGAGGAGGCCCATATATGTAAAAAAAAAAAACTTTTTTTTTTTCAAATTTTCGCACGGTTAGCGCCCGGTCCGCGCACCGGGTACTGTTCCTCTTCTTCAGCATGATAGTTGATAAATTCGTTCCCTCAAAAAATGTATATACATAAAAAAATTATATTAAATACATATAAAATATATTTTTCCTTTAAAAGAAGAATACATTTTACAGCTTTTGATATTTGCTATTAAAAAACCATTGAAATTCACTGAAAAAACCATAGGTTATAGACCATATATAGTTAGGAATTAGCATTTACAAAACCTTATTTTACTCAGACAAAACCATTGAAATTCGCATATATAGTTAGTTGCACTAACTATATATCGCGCACCCGCAATCCACTGCTGATCATGTCATATATTACATCATTCATGACATGGTCAGTGACATCACTCATGACATCTCAAATGTCACTGATGACATCTCAAATGACATCACTGATGACATCACTGATGACAACATCCAGTGACTGTATGTTTCTGTAAAGTAAAAATATGTCTTACATATTGAAGAATGAGTGGATGTATAAGTGTCTGGATGAAGGATTTAGTAGGTGCATGACTGACTGTATGAGTGAGTAATTAAATGTGTCTCACTGAGTGCATGGGTTAGTGACTAAACTGTCTTAATTTGTGCATCATTATGTCTGTTGTTCTGTAAACTGCTGCATGTGTTGATCAGTAGCTATATGAGTAACTATATGGGTTATTGATTGGTTGCCCAAGTATTTGTATGGGAGACTGAGTGTGTGTGTGGGTGGCTGGGAGGTGTATGACTCTGTGCATAGATGTGTGAGCAGTTGATTCACTAGATGTATGGGTTCAAAAGTGCATGTGGAAACAGCTGTATGGGCGGTTGACTGTGTGCATGAGTGTATTGGTGAGTGAATGGATATCTCAGTGCTACATGTCAAAGTAAGTACATATGTAAAACACAGTACATGTGAGAGTTGACATATATAAATAACTGTGCATAAGAGCCAGTGAATGTGTGAGTGGCTGTATGGATCATTGTGAACTTGTATCAGGGATTGTATAAGAGAGTAAATATGTGTTAGTATATGTTTGAATAAGTAAGGTGTGTATAAATGTATAGTTGAGGAAATGGAGGTGTGATTGATTCTTTGCATGACTGACTAGGTGTGTGAGTAACTCCATGGATGAGTGACAGTCTGTGAGTGTCTGTTTACACTGAGTGTATCTAAGGTTATATTAGAGTCTGAAGAGGCTCATCGTATTATCACATGAATGATGTCATCAGTGATGTGATCAGTAATGTCAAATGAGATGTCATCAGTGATGTCATCAGTGATGTCATTTGAGATGTCATCAGTGATGTCATCAGTGATGTCATTTGAGATGTCATCAGTGATGTCATCAGTGATGTCACTAACCATGTCATGAATGATGTAATATGTGACATGATCAACAGTGGATTGCGGGTGCGCGATATATAGTTAGTGCAACTAACTATATATGCGAATTTCAATGGTTTTGTGTGAGTAAAATAAGGTTTTGTAAATGCTAATTCCGAACTATATATGGTCTATAACCTATGGTTTTTTCAGTGAATTTTAAAGGTTTTGTAAATGCTAATTCCTAACTATGGGGGTCATTTCGATTGCGGTTTTTCCGCATCCTCGGGGCCGGCGGAAGGCACCGCCGGCCCAGAGGATGCGGAAAAACCGCAGCGGACTGACCAAAGACCCACCGCCACATTAGGATGGCTGGTGGGTCCTGGTTTCCGTCAGCAGCTTTTCTGCCGCGGGCGGCTTACAACCGCGGCGGAAAAGCTCTAATATGGCGACGGTGTCTTCCAGACACCGTCCACCATATTAGGATGGCCTGTAAATTATGCTTTTCCGCGGCGGGTTTTCCGCCGTGGAAAAGCATACGGAACTTCACTGCGGGGGCCCGTTGCGGGCCCCCTAGGTGAAGGGGGGGTGGGGGGTGCACATGGGGGGTACCTATGGTACCCCCCTGCATTTGCATGCAGAAAGCGGCAGGCACCGCGCTGTGCCTGCCTCTTACTGCATGCAAATGCAATGCGTGCTTTTTTAACATAGCGGCGGGTGCAGCTTGAAGCTCCACCCGCCGCAATGTTAAAAATAGAGGATGTGACCGCAACCCTTGCGGTCACATCCTAATTGCACAGGAGGGAGCTCCGCATGCCATGCGGAGGTTCCCTCCTGCTCTGGGGTCGCGGACGGACGCAAGTCCGTCCGCGATCCTAATGACCCCCTTAATATGGTCTATAACCTATGGTATTTCAGTGAATATATATATATATATATATATATATATATATATATACACACACACATACATACATACATACATTCAGCATTTATGGTAAACTCAAGTGACTATAACTTGCGCCCTTAGGTAACTAACAATATAACTCACACCAATGTCATAGAAGATGCCTGAGTGTTGTAATACGGGAGGTAATTAGCAGAACTTTGTGAGGGTGTGAGTCATAGTTACCTTACTGCAGGAGTCATAGTCACTTGAGATAACTATAACTGCTTAATTTCTGTGGTGTTGTATGTGTAATATCTGAATCTAACTACAATGTCCCTGTAACCTTTGTTTTTTTTTCAGTGAATTTCTAAGGTTTTTAAATTTATATTTCTTAAATATGTCACTGTAACCTTTGGCTTTTTTCAGTGACCTTCTATGAGTTGTTAATGCTATTTCCTTACTATAACGTCCCTGTAGCATGAGAGTGAGAGTGATTGCGAGTGTGTGAGTAGTTTTGAGGGTCTGTGAGTGGGTGTGTGAGTGGCTGTACAGGTGTGTGACTGGTTGTGTGGGTGTATGAAAGCTGTGTGGGTCTGTGAGTGGGTGTTTGAGTGTTTTTTTGTCAAAATCTGTTTATTTGAATGTTTCTTTGAAATTGACACAGGAATACAATACATTGCAACAATTGTCGGACAAAGCCCAGAGTTTCAGATCTCACATGTGGGTTTCAGCTTGGCCACGAGGTCCATGGCTTATACAACTTGTATTCAGCACTATCATAGTTTGCTGCATACAGTATCCCAACACTTTCAAACAGCTCCCCCTGCGGGAAGAATAACCTGAAAAGGAAACTTACATATCTACAAAAGGTAAAAAGAAAAACCTAACAAAACTGTGATGTCAAGGTGCATCTTAAAATGAAATGGTCTGCTGCGCTGCAATAGGGTTAAATATGGAACAGATTAAGGGCCCTGAGACGTGGGGCGCATGCAGTCAGTGGGAGCCCCTCTAAAAGGTAGCTCACCAGCAGGTAACATATACGATCAAAGCTTTTTCTGGCATCGTCTACGATTTCGGTCATGCGCTCCAGCGCCCTCCGCAGCCTTGCATGCCATTTCGTTAAAGATGGAGCCTTTTGTTTTTTCCACACTGCGGCTATTGCCATTTTTACTGCCCCCAGGCAAAGCCACATGACTGACCTATCACTCTGTGTATGTCGCTTCAGGATTGGGTCTCTTACCCCCAATAGAGTATGTTCCATGGACATAGGAATCAAGTATCCAAGAATGCGTTTAATTTGGGATAACATTTCCTTCCAGAACGGCTGTATGGAGGGACAATCCCACCATATGTGGCGAAAGTCACCCAGCAGTCCGCACTCCCTCCAGCACCTTTCAGAAGCAGTGGGAAAGATTCTATGTAGTTTCTGAGGATAAAGGTGCCAATCGTATATCAGCTTATAGTGTGCCTCCCCGAGGTGCATCGAGCGGTTAAACCTTATCACATCTCTACTTAGATGCTCCCACTGCTTTTCCACTAGTGGGGTGTCCAGGAGTGTATCCCAAAAGCGTTTGTGCTGTGGAGTCGTCCTGGGGATCAGGGCCTGTATGAGAGCGTACAGATAGGAGATGCAGCGTTTGGAGGTGGATCCCGATTGGGCAAACTTCTCTATGGCAGCCACACCAGAGGTTGCTGTACCCAATGCTTGAGCTGTAGGAAGTGGTATTCTTCCTTGGCAGTCAACGCAAATTGTTTCATGCATACTTGAAAAGGTGAGAAGGTTCCCTCTATCAAATAAGTGGTAAATCACCTGACAACCTCCCTCCTTCCAGGCTTCGAATCGTTCCTCTTGAAAAGCAGGGGGGGGAACGCAGCAATAAAATGTATGGGCGTGCAGGGGAGGGGAAGGTGGTGAGCTGTAGCCACCTAGTAAGAGTATGCCATATCTGTAGTGTGGTGGAAGTGGTGGTGCTGATGTAAGTGTTGGGCGGCCGGTCATGTTTTGGCTCCATAACAGGCCCCATATTGTGCGGGCAACTATCTGTCTGTCCATATGGAGCCAGTGTTTCTCTGAAGCCCTCAGTGACCATTCTGTGATGACGCGTAGTTGCCACATGAGCAGGCGGTGTGGCAGACAAGCTCTCTTCCCCGACCATATGAATTTAGTAAGCATTTGCTGCAATTCTCGAAACAGCGCCTCTTCCACAGGGATAGGCAGTCCCTGAAAGAGGTAGAGCAGACGGGGAAGTACATTCATCTTTATGGCATTAATTCTGCCCAGCCAGGAAATGTATGCAGCGCCCCATTTACCCAGATCAGTTTTGAGCTGTTGTAAAAGGGGGGTGGGGGGGGGGGGGGGGGAGTTGGCTTTATATATGTCTGAAATGCGAGGGGTGAGCTTAACACCCAGTTAGGAAATCTCCTTAGTAGTGCAACTGAAGGGTGACGCTCCCATCACTTGTTGCCACTCGTTCTTGGATAGGGTCAGATTGAGTAAAGAGGACTTGGCCAGATTAATCTGACACCCTGCCGCCCCTTTAAACAGCCCAAGTTCCTCCTGGATAGCCGGGAGAGAGGTCAGTGGTTCTGTGACTGGGAGAAGCACATCGTCGGCAAAGAGTAAGATCTTGTGGTCATCTGTACCGAACTATATCCCCCGAATGTCCATGTTTCCTCGAACTCTATGTGCTAGGGGTTCTATACTCAAAGCAAAAAGAAGGGGGGGCAAAATAGACCCCTGTCGAGTCCCGCACGCTATACATCAGTGATGTCATCAGTGATGTAATCAGTGATGTCACTGACCATGTCATGAATGATGTAATATGTGACATCATCAGCAGTGGATTGCGGGCGCGCAAGTTATAGTGAGTCCAACTAACTATAACGTGGGAATTTCAATGGTTTTGTATGAGTAAAATGTTTAGCTAACTATAACTGGTGTGAAACCTATGTTTTTTTCAGTGCATTTGAAAGGTTTTATAAATGCTAATTCCTAACTATAACGATTGTGAAACCTATGGTTTTTTCAGTGAATTTAAAAAAGGTTTTTTAAATGCTAATTCCTAACTATAACGATTGTGAAACCTATGGTTTTTTCAGTGAATTTCAAAGGTTTCTTAAAAGTTAATTCCTTTGCATATCGAGTTTGTAACCTACGATTTTTAAACTGAATTTTTTTTATTACCTTTTTTTTTTATAACTATTAATTTTTATTATTTTTTTTCACAAAAATAATATTTCAATGTATTTTTCATGTAGTTTTTTTTTATCATATTGTCTTGGGGCGCTCAGGGTGCGCGCACCGGTAAGCTCACCCGAGAGCACAGCTAGAACACTATTACCGCGTGCGGAAAAAAAAGTATGTATTTAACTAAATAATAATGCAAGACATTCAGTAGCATACTTATAAAAGTAGTATTTTTGAATGTAAATACCCGTATTATAACTTTAAACGTATTTGCGTAATGCTAGCAAAACGTCATTTAGACGCGCCGCGTAAGCGCCCCCGGAAGCGCCTACGTACGTGCCGCGTCAGCGCCCCCGGAAGCGCCTACGTTCGTGCTGCGTAAGCGCCCCCGGAAGCGCTCCAGTGCGCGCAGCGTAAGCGCCTCAAGTCATGTGACCTTAAAATAACTTTTCATTGGTTGTTAGTTTTTTTTACAACTAATGAAAACCCCACCCATTTCCTTCACTTCTTCTTTCACTTTGGAGACAGCAAGACCTGTTCCTTTCTGTTCTTCTATTTAGTGAAAAGAATGGCTGCCAGACCACCCAGCAACAGTGAGGACTCAGATGACTTCATTGAGGAGCAGCCTCCTCAGCCCAAGGTGAAGGAGCACTTTATATGGAAAAATTTTACCATACCACCAGGTGAAAAAAAGGTTAATGCTCCAAAGGTGGAGTGTAAAATTTGCCAAACAGTTCTTTCACGGGGTGACCCTAGAAGAAAGAACAGTTTTGGCAACTCCACAATGATTCGGCATGTCCAACGGAGGCACCCACAGAACTATGCCCGGAAGAGTGTCAGGGACCTGGCACGTAATCCCCCAAGAGATGGCGCCTCAACATCCACTGGAGGAGCAACAACATCATCCGTGAGAGGAAGACCTGAGCAGCTGATTCTCAATATTCAGTCTGTTTTCAATGATATCACTACCAAGTGTAAGCAGTGTGATGAACTGCTTTGCTACGGAGAACAAAGTATAATAAACATTGTACGCACAAGGGAAAACCACCGCTGCCGTCCCCAGCCCTAATTTTTCCCCTTTTTTTTTGCTCCTGTAGCAGTTTGGTATTCCCTGTTTTTGTTCAGAAAAAAAAACATAAAAAAGAACAAAAAAAACTGTTCTTTTTAGAACTACCTCAAATTCTCCAAAAAGAGCTGTATTCTTTACAGATTCAAAAGGAGTGAGTCAAGTGGAGTGCAGTCAGAGAGCAAAGGAAAATGAGTGAGGGAGCAAAGAAAGGGACGAGAGGGGAAGGGAAGTGAACTAGGGGGACTGAAAGAAGGTGAGTGTGTAGAAAGGGAGTGAGGGAAGTGAAGGAAAAAGTGACAGTAGAGGACTGAGTGAGGGAGGAAAGAAAGAAAAGTGAGGGAGTGTGGCTGAGTTATAGGGAGTAAGCGTAACAGAAAAGGAGAGAGAGACTAAGAGGACGGAGAGAATAGGGGTAACAGAGGGAAAGTGAGGGAAGGGGAGGAGTAAGTTAGAGGACAGAGGGCTTGAGAGAAGGAGTTACTGAAGTGGAGTAAGGAAAGTAAGTAATGGGAAAAGAGTGAAGGAGCGAAGGATGGAAAGAGAGAGGAAGGAAAGTAAAGGAGAAGGACTGAAAGAAGGTGAGAGTGGGAGTACGACTGAGTTATAGGGAGTGAGCGTGACAGAAGAGGAGTGAGAGACTAAGGGGACGGAAAGAATGAGGCTAACAGAGAGAGAATGAGGGAAGGGAAGTGTAGAACTAAGAGGACAGAGAAAGTAAGAGAAGGAGTTAGTGAAGTGGAGTAAGGAGAGTAAGGGAAGGTAAAAGAGTGAAGGAGAGAAGGAAGGGAAGAGAGAGGAAGGAAAGTAAAGGAGAAGGTCTGAAAGAAGATGAGTGAGGGAGTATGGCTGAGTTATAGGGTGTGAGCGTGACAGAAGAGGAGTGAGAGACTAAGGGGATGGAGAGAATGAGGCTAACAGAGAAAGAATGAGGGAAGGGGAGTGAGTAAGTTAGAGGACAGAGGTATTGAGAGAAGGAGTTACTGAAGGAGAGTAAGGAAAGGGAAAAGAGTGAAGGAGCAAAGGAAGGGAAGAGAGAGGAAGGAAAGTAAAGGAGAAGGTCTGAAAGAAGGTGAGTGTGGGAGTATGGCTGAGTTATAAGGTCGGTTTCTGCTTTCCTGAGAGACAATGGTATGAGTTCAATATACCACAATAACTTGCATTACAACATGCAAGATATCTACAGAGGAAACGATGTACATTTCTCAGATGAGGAAAACAGAGTTTTTTCTCTTGAATTTTAGACTCTGCATCAGTACCTACTTATAGGTACTTAAATCACCCACATAACACAACAGCTCTTTTTAGAGCTACCCTACCTCTAAGCAATCCAAATTCTTATTTAAAACTAGTTTCTTTCACTGTCTTACCCTGTGGTGCACTCAGGGTGCGCGTACCGGAGAGCGTACATGGGAACGCACCCAGCGCTTACCCCGCGAAAATTGCAACAAAAAAAACAAGCATTTACAATGCAACGGTTTCGCCTTTGCAAAAGTTAGAGCTAATGGCATTGTAAATGACAACATTTTTATTTATGTGTTGGTTTTGAAAAAAGATAAATAAATGGCATTGTCATTTACAATGCCAATAGCTTAATCTCTCGCAAATGCCACACACACACACACCCATAGAGAGTCCCCCACACAGAGCCCCCACACGCACACATAGCCCCCCACACACACACCAACACAGAGCCCCCCACACACCCAACACAGAGCCCCCCACACACCCACACAGAGGCCCCCCCACACAATGCGAGCACCCCCACACACCCACACAGAGCCCCCCCACACACTGCGAGCCCCACAAAGCACATATTACTGTATCCATTTGAGGAGATAATAGGTGCAGTAACAGCAATATGCACAGCATGATCACAAATGTGCTTCCCTCATGAGTTTGTAGGCATTGGCCCATGGAAATGAGAACCGTCGGGCACTGGACCTGTGCCATATTAATTCCGTGGGTACAGTAGCAAAAACAAATGTCAGGCGGTGCAATGATTGTGAGCCAAAGAGAGCTGGCCAGTGCACTTCCGAGGGCTTTGAAGAGCCTTAGAGCCCTTGTGGCTGTGCCATACCCTCCAAGATGTAGAACCAACCATCTTATTGCATCAAAGTTCTCCCCATATTACTCTTTTTCCGGGAATCTATGAGGAAACACCTCTTGAAGTAATCTCCAACCTGTCTGTCTTGTTGCCTCTTGTTGTCCTATACCTGCAGGTCATTTAGTGTGACTGTTATAATCAAGAAATTCTAGTACTGTATTTGAAATAGAACTCAGTACACATAGCCCATAAAGTGCCAATAACGTCACTGGAAAACATTGTATAACCTGGTTTATAAGGCAAAAGATGGGAAAGTAGCCCAATGGGAGTGTAAAATAAATGCCTGTGATACCCTGTCAAAACATGATAATGGACATATAAATATATAATATAAGTGCATGCATGAAGGTAAGAAGATGTTGAAACAAGGAGAAAGAAGGTACTGGTTGGAAGTTAAATTGAAAAAATGCTCTCTCACCCACCCGATTTATTGTATTATTCCAACCACTACTCACACAATTGTTTTCATTCTCAGTTACCTTGTCTTTTAAAATGTATGATTATATTCATAACTGTGACTCCCGCAGGTGAATGGCAATAAAATCATGAACCATGAGAAAGGCATGCTTAGTCTGCCAGGGCAGAGCTGCGAGGCCATATGAATAACAGAAATGTTATTTAGTAAGTTGAATGACGTGACGTAACACAACTTAAAAATACAAAAAACACGTAACGTTCTGCTTGTAAAACTAGGCACATGTCGTTCTTAATCTAGTAATTTTATATATTGCCTTCTATAAAACGTATTTAAAAGGTGCAATATTGACTATCAAACACAACAAATGAGAGGAAGAGTAGGGCTGTGAATGAGGTGTCGGTCTCACCCTTGTCTGAAATCGTTGCCTGTTATCAAGAGGAGTGGTGCAATATTTGTGCTATAATCTGAACATGTGATGCCCGTTGAACCAAAGATGGTCCTTTGAGGGAAGTGATTATTTACACAGAAATCTGACTGCAGAAATCAGACTGGCATCCTTTGTGTGGTCTAACATACAATAGTCTACCCCCATGTGTAGTCACTCACACATGCTTATATAACATGCTTATATAACATCTGAGAAACCAAATAATATAATACGTGAACCAACCCTCTGATGCTCAAACTTACTTTGTTTCATTCTTCAGTGCTCGATCTCGTGCGGACGAGGAGTTCAGCGGAGAGCCGTGTTCTGCGCCTCTGGGTACCCAGAAAAGCGCCCCGGAGAGCGGCTGCAATCAGTCTACCAGACCCGCCTCCGAGCAGCGCTGCCAGGCTGCAGAATGTCCGGTGTAGAGCTGGAGAGCCGAGGGGTGGCAGGAGGTAAGCAGGGGCCTGCGGTGGGATCCTCGAGCTCTGCTGGAAATGCGCGTGACGCGGCATTCTTTCCGCCGCCCCCCCTCCCCTGGTTCGCAATATTCTGCGAGGTGCGCGCCACGAGCTGCACGGGATGGCTGACTGCGTCCCATACATTTACTTTGTCAGGTGGCCAAGATTTCAGCTAGATGCGGGGGTAGAGTCTGCGCCTGATACGAATCAGATGCTGCAGAGAGCGTTTCATGCCTGCTGGCTGCCAGGGGGAAAAGCGCGCGCTTTCCAGCAAAGAATGTGGGGTGTCCAACGTCGAACGCAGGTGTTGTGCGGTACAGTGCCAGCTGACATGTTAAACTGGCACAGCCCCCCTTGCTGATTATCCTCGCTAATTCCCAATATGTATGCGACCACGACCAGCAACAGAAAAGTGGGGGGATATTTGGGAAACTGTAGGCCCTGGGGCCTTCGGTTACTGTGGGAGAGTGCAGCAGTGTGCTGATAACGAAGTGTTATGTCGCAGTTACTTTTCCAAAACAGACAGGCCCTCACAAAGACAAACAAGTCAGCTCCCGGGCCGGCGGCCAATCACAGCGCGGCCCGGGGAATGACGTCACGGGGGTGTCTGGGGCGGCAAATTCGGGGGCGTGTTTTTCGTGCTCTCCCCTTCCCATTGGCTGGAAGGTAAAATTCCAGCCAATGGGAAGAGGAGAGGGCGTGACTTAAAAAAAGACACAGAAACGCCCCCGAATCGCGTTTTCACGGGGAAAGCGTGATTGACAGCCAATCTCTTCCAATGGCTAGCCTCCATTTATGGAGCTAGCCAATGGAAGACAGAGGCGGGACGAAGCCCCATAGTGTAGGATCATCAGATTTCGCCTTGGCGGAGCACCTGCTTCGCAGGTGCTACGGCCAGGTTGAAACCTAAAAAGTTTTTTTGCCCTTCAGGGTCCTTCTAGGCTTCTAGGCCAACCAGAAAAAGACCTAGGGGGTCAGGGGGTGTGTACCCTGCCCCCTTTTACACATTTCCCCCTTTTTATTTTCACCTATTGTGTCTCTATTCAGCCGAGACACAAGATGGCGGACTCTCCGGACTGTTTAGAATGTTGACAGACATCCAACAGCCAATCACCTCTCCTATCGCGCACTCCCGTAGCGCTCCGGGTGCGCTCCCCGGTACGCGTACCAGTGAGCGCTCGGAGCGCGCCTATAGATATATATGTGTTTTAGAACTTAGTTTTCGTAAAAACCACTGGAGCAAATTTCACCAAATATACAAAAGGCACATCTGCGTACCAGTCCCTACAATTTTGCAAAGTTTGGCATAATTCCGTTCAGCGGTTCGAGCTGTAGCCGTGTCAGAACGTCCTATGAAAAATTGCATAGAAAAAACACGTTTTGGGACCCCCCTTTTTTCTCAGCCCCCACTTCGCGAATCCCCACGAAACTTTCAGGGAAAGAGCGGAGTGGAGCTGGCCAAAATTTTGGAAATTTACACGCAAATTCCTCAACCGGCGCCAAAGTTATTCCCAATAGAATGTTGCGGATTTCCTATGGTAGCTAGGTCCTAACTATAACTACCAACTGGCGAACGCCAGTAGGATATATGGATATATAGATATATATATATATACCGGCGTGGTTCAGCCGTAAGCGACGCACCGCCACAGGAGCGCCACAGACTGCCCGAAATTGAACCGCCTTTGGGGAACGTGAAAGCGACAGGACAGGCAGGTGCCGCCAAAGACTGTCTTTGGTATTGGTTCCAGGGAAAAATTGAAAATTGGTTTTCAGAGACACAACGGACTTTGCATCAGTGAAAAGGCATGATATATGACCCACTGGAGGGTAAAAACAATTACACAAAATCAGGAACTTCATGGACCATAACACCTAGCGACGGAGTGTAACGCCCACTGGACACTTGACAAATAAAGAAGTGGATGCAGTCCCTCTTCATGCCCAATTGGAAATCAGCGGTGCAACCCTTTGAAAAAGCTCAAGGTAAACGAGCGAAACATGTCAGGACTGCCGGCTGCTTCTTAATAAAGGGATGCAAGCTTCGTCATGGTGTGCGGCTATTACTTTCCTTGTCCAAGGAGGGTGGTTGGTGAATATGAATATATATATTAGTATAAAGAGGCAAGTGGCTGGTTGGTGAATATATATTTATATATTAGTATAAAGAGGCCAGTGGCAAAAGAAGATAAATAAAGTTTAGGTTGAAAGTAATCAAACATTGGTAAAACCAATAGTTCTGTCTTTAGTGTACCAACGTATGCAAAGGTAGCTTGCTCTACTGGCTTTGCCTACACTTACAATAATAGTAGCATAAATGCATAGAGGTTATTAAGAATGTAATGTGAGAAACAATGTGATAATTGAGCGCACTTTTCTGATATAAAAATAAGTCCTTCATGCATTCAAAAGAATGCACTTCCAGGAAGACGGAAACATATACCAACAAGCATTTGCAATGCAATGGTCTCGGCATCATTAAAGGTAGAGCTATTGGCATTGCTCATGACATTTTTTTTCTTTAAATCAAAAATAAATGGGCATTGTCATTAACATTGCCAATACACAGCACTCTGCACTCAACAGCACACAATGCTCTGCACACTCACTACTCTGCACACTCACTACTCTGCACACTCACTACTCTGCACACTCACTACTCTGCACACTCACTACTCTGCACACTCACTACTCTGCACACTCACTACTCTGCACACTTGCTCTGCGCCCTCACCACTCTGCGCCCTCACCACTCTGCGCCCTCACTACTCTGCACAATTGCTCTGCGCCCTCACCACTCTGCGCCCTCACCACTCTGCGCCCTCTGCACTCTGCGCCCTCACTACTCTGCACACTTGCTCTGCGCCCTCACCACTCTGCGCCCTCTGCACTCTGCCCACTCTCCACTCTCCACTCTCCACTCTCCACTCTCCACTCTCCACTCTCCACTCTGCACTCTCCACTCTGCACTCTCCACTCTGCACTCTCCACTCTGCACTCTGCACTCTCCACTCTGCACTCTCCACTCTGCACTCTCCACTCTCCACTCTGCACTCTCCACTCTCCACTCTGCACTCTGCACTCTCCACTCTCCACTCTCCACTCTCCACTCTCCACTCTCCACTCTCCACTCTCCACTCTCCACTCTGCACTCTCCACTCTCCACTCTGCACTCACCACTCTGCACTCACCACTCTGCACTCACCACTCTGCACTCACCACTCTGCACTCACCACTCTGCACTCACCACTCTGCACTCACCACTCTGCACTCACCACTCTGCACTCACCACTCTGCACTCACCACTCACCACTCTGCCCTCACCACTCACCACTAAAAATACAGAAAGCGGACACCTCCCTGTTAGAATCCGAGGGAAGCGAAGACGCGCCCAGAGATGACCACGTGAGCTCGTTCGCATGGGGAAGGAACATCGCTTAATCTTAAATACCATGAAGTGATTGTACTGTGGAAGAACGCCGCTACTCGGCCAGCATGGGCTCCAACTTGTTAAGATCTTGAGATAACTAAATTAATTAGCGTGAATGCCCTTGTGGGAAATCAGCCCATTCTCTTGTACAAGCCGCCCGTGAATACAAAGAGAACACAGGCTACCTGATGTACGGCAGCCAACCAAAACACCGGCGGAAAGCAATTACTTTCCGTCAGGCCCGTACACTTCTCATAATAAGCGCCAATGGACGCGACATAAAGCAATCTGCAATGCATCTTTGTTCTGCGAAATAACCGCTCGTGGCCCGCATCGCTTGTTTAGGCACTAATCAAATGCTACAACTGGCTGCGCCGCACGACGCCAACATAAATAAGGTCGGCACTTTCACACTCACCCCTTGCATGCAGCCATTGTAACTCCACAGACCACACTTTGTCCCCAGCAGTCTCTTAGTATCGCGGCCGCCCCGGAAGTCAGGCACGGTCGCCTGTGACGGGGGCGGGGCCACGTTCAGACCGGAAGAGGAGGCAGGCGGAGTCTTTGCGTCTCGCGGCCCGGGGCTCCTGTGAGCGGTGTAGAGCCCCGGGGCCGCGCCAGCAGGAGGTTGGGCGCCGCGTGCTGAGGTAAGGTAAGTTCCAAAAGGCTGGAGTGGGATTGGTGCACGTGTGTGTGTGTGTGTGTGTGTGTGTGTGTGTGTGTGTGTGTGTATGCTCGTGTGTGTGTGTGTATGTATGTGTGCGACGGTGACGGCGGGGGGGGGAGGGGGGGCCTCGGTGCACTTGTGTGTGTGCGCGCGTGTGTGTATGTGTCAGGGGTGGTGTCTCTGTATGTATGTATGTGCGTGCGTGCATGGGCGCTTGTGCGTGTGTGTATGCGCATGCGTGTGTGGTGCTTGCGCTTCCCAGGAGACAACGCCTGGCCACAGCGCGCGTTCCAGTTACAAATCGCCTCGAAGGATGCGCGTGGCCGACACTGTCTCCTGGGAAGCATAGTCGCTGACAAAAGATCTCGGCGGAGACGCGCTTCCGCGCGTTGACGCCGAGACCTAAAAACGGCAAGAGCATGGGGGGAGACTGTGATACTACATTTGGTGGAGCCAAAGCCCACTCCATGTATATTTTAAAGAATGATA